>NW_020619936.1:231937-232070 GCF_003573695.1 Papaver somniferum
TAAGCATACAAATGGAATGGAAAGAGAATTAGCTTGCTATGAGCACTAATTTCTCCCATTGCTCAATCAAAACAATGCATCCTAAGGCTCTAACCTAGCATTCCACTACCTAACAGTGCACTAAAGCATCATC
>NW_020619936.1:232080-239903 GCF_003573695.1 Papaver somniferum
TGTAAACAATAATAAATATCATACAAGGCAATTCAAACAACACACATATGGTGAGCAAATACAAAAACATGATAAACATATGAACCAACAGTGTAAACATAAAACAAATGAGAAACTGGCTAGTCCAGTTCTCTACAAGAGTGAAGCTGGCTAACCCAGCATCCCCCTCCATACACACACCTCACTCTCTATTTATATCACCAAACACCCAATTTTTCCGAAACCCTAGAATTGAAATTAGGGTTTTCAATTTCCGAAATTTACTCACCAAAACTTTGAATTGACGTCGCCCCATGTCTTCTCTGCCTCTCTCGGTTCTTCTCCTGCTCCCAATTGCTACAATTGCTCCCTAATTTGAGGTGTTTTATCAACCCTCACCTAGGTCAGTTGGTGAGAGAGGTTAAAGCGCTTCGAATTAGGGGGATGGGTCGTGTCGGGTAATGATGGAGATGGTGGATGTGATGGTGGTGACAGGAGTGATGGATGATGGAAGTAGCAGGTGGAGGTGATGGTGGTGGAATGGGTGTTTCTGTTGCAGAGAGGGGGGAGAGGAAGACGAAGGTGGAGGTCGATATGGGTTAGGATAGGGAGCTGTTTGGCTAGGTCATAGGGTTCAAGTATTAGTGTGTTAGGCGGGTGTATCAAGATGTGTGTACCACGAGCTGAAGCCGCTGGATATGGAGATGGTAGGTGGATCGGACGGATAAGGAAGAAGCAGCTTGTAGCGACCGTAGGATGTAAAATACAACGAAGTCTACGGTGCGAGATTAGGTTAGGTGTTGTAGTGTTTAGCGGAATCATCGGGATTTGATGCACATGCATAGGAGCGACCGTAGGATGCTGAAATGCTTCGATCTGACGGCTGAAATCCGAGACGGGCTTGGATATAGAAAATGGGTTTGGGTGAGGATTTTGGGCCTTGGGTATGCCAATCCCATATCTTCTTTAAGAACAATTCTTCCTTCTTGAGCCCATTCCTAGCTTTTTGGTCTTGTGCGCACCATTCTTTGCGGCTTCCTTGCGTAATTTCTTCCGTCTTTTCACTACTTTTCTTCTCCTTTCGCTCCGCAATTCATCCAAACTTTATTTATTACCTAAAAATGCAAAATTAAGTAAGAAAAATATTCATTCTTGAAAAAAATGAAAATACAGAATATGGGATAAAATGTAGAATTACTGCGCAAAAGATGAGTTAAATGCCAACAAAAAGGGATAAAATTATACAATATTTGGCACTCATCAAATACCCCCAAACCTGAATTTTACTTGTCCTCAAGTAAAACAAAACTAAGGAAATCCTAACTATACCACTGTCGCTGGTCTCTCGAATGCATTTAGCGTATGCACTAAGCCTTTTAAACCACTAAGTGTCCCTAGTGGACGAGTTGAAGTCTCGTGAAGGTTTGCTTAGAACGTACCTACAAAGTTCTAGGTCAAAATATAAGCTCAGATTCCATCAAATGTGACATGTGCAAAACAGTTTAAGCTCACAGCAAAATGGAGATGTCAATCTAGCTATGTAAGGCACAATCCTAGCACTGATAACAAAAAAAGACATGTGATAAGAGTGTAAAGTGTATCTACACATGTGTAAAGAAAGATCTGAAGTTATGACTACTAATCACCAAGAGATAGTTTCTCAGGCTAAGAACTGAGGTCGAAATCTAGCTAGCTGTCCGGACTTTACGAGAATTGCGAATGAGTTGGAGGTATTTCACAATTACTCGCGTTGTACATCAATGGCATACACCCTCCTTGCTTATTACAATGAAACAACAAAATGACTATTTACATGACTCTTATTTACATTGACTACTCTCTTTTTATTTTTGGAACAAGAGATGATGGAATTGATAAATACTTGATTTTTTTTTTTTTTTTTTTTTTTTTTTTTTTTTTTTTTTTTTTTTTTTTTTTTTTTTTTTTTTTTTTTTTTTTTTTTTTTTTTTTTTTTTTTTTTTTTTTTTTTTTTTTTTTTTTTTTTTTTTTTTTACAAGGAAACACTTTTGATACATAACAAAAAGAAACAAAAGATTACATGACACTTTGCAAGAGGTAGCCCTTTTTGATGCACCCAGTTAAATTCGATGGTTGTCTTTCTTAATGTAACCTCCACCTTCTATCCCAACCAAAGAACAAGCTAGTCAAGTTTCGTTCAGTATTCTAAAGTGATTGGCAATCGTAACTTCCTATCAAACACCTTGAAGATCGAGGCCATACATGTATTGGTAGATCGTGCGCGTGCAAATTTCTTATCACTATGTGAATTGTGCTAGAATCAGGGTGCCTAAATATCTAGACTAAGACTCCTAATAATTACATATTTGCACAAGAGTCAACATTTCAAGGTAAATGAGCTCCATTTTTATGTTTTTATCATTTTTCTAATTTTTTAATTTTTTTGAATTTTTTCGATTTTTTCAAAAGAAGAAGGAGTTCGTTTTCAATTATAGCATATTATCATGGTATCCATTCCATACCCCCAAACCTAAACTAAACATTGTCCTCAATGTTTCAAAAGATAACAAAATTATAATGCAACATATGAAGAGGAACATGCTAAGTAGAGTAAAAGGAGAGAATACCCGATTCGTCGAAAACACGAACCGAACTCCATTATTCACCGGCTAGAATCCAACATTTTCAACTTAGATTATATTGGATTAGCAAAAATATATACAAAAGAAACCAAAAAGTTTTAAAAATTATCTACTGGATTATATACAAAAATTCACTATATACATAAAGTCTAAAGAGTTGAGGATCAACCCAAAAGACAAAGTGTTGAAACATAGAAAGTTTCAAAACACTAAAATTGGACTGAAATGGGAGTGAGAGTGAAAAACCGAATGAATCACCCCTAAACCTAAATTGTTCAACAGGTTTACTTTTAAGCACAAAATCTTTTAATTTTAGGGGTTCAGGATTCAAAAGGTCTAACTCATAATGGACTGTTTTCGGGATGGGCAAAGAAATGCATTCCAACTGTGGCTCTTTAAAAGTGTTATATTTTGAAGCAAAATAGTCCAAGAGGACTTGGGAAGCACACAGTTCCAATCCTAGATTAGGAATTTTCAGAAAAATCGGTTTGACAATATGGGTACAAACCAAATCTAGGTTGGGTGGAAGGCCATCAGATTGTGACTTAGGTAGGAGAATAGGTGCGTCATTATTAATCAAATCAAAATCTCCTAAATCATCTACACATGTCACATCATGCTCACAATCATCAAACAAATTGGCAAGATCACAATCAGAGTCATCAACATCATCAACAAATTTATTCTCATGCATCGGCAAATCAGGAGAAATATCACAATGTGACCTAGGTAGAGAATCAGACACATCAAATATATTTTCATGCATATTAGTGTCTACAGAAGATTCAACTATTCCTATGTCATGCTCATCTTCACAGAATAATTGTACGAATCCCATGTCAATATCAAAATCATATGAATTACAATGAGTATTAGAAAAAACAACATTCATGAAGGTCGAGGGCGAGAAGCCATATGTTATTGAACCAACAGGTTCCACAATATTTTCATGTTCTTCTAACATATCATCATAATCATCATAATCATCATCATGGTAGCATGCATATTGGTCCTCATTAAAAGTGGTGGTGTCATTAGTCGAGGTGGTGGTGGTGGAGAAGGCGAGGTAGTGACAGTTTGCAGAGACAGGGCATGGAGGTGGTGGTGGTTCTGCAACTGATTTTGGGAGAAGGGGAAGAAGCTCGACTGTTTTGGGAGAAAGGAAGTGTTTGTTTGGGTATAGGGTATCGGGTTCTACGGTATGAAGCGGGTGTAGCGAGTTTTGATGAACAGCAAGTAAAGAGCGTTGGATGATCCCATATAGATTGAATCGAACGGCTACGATGGAGAGGTATGTGGAGACCGTTGGATTATGAGATACAACAAAATTGACGACACCAGATGGAGTTAGGTGTTGTAGTGTTAAGCGGAAGTATCGAGGTTTGATGCGCAGGCAAAGAAGCGACCGTAGGATCTAAATGTGATCTAATCCGAAGGCTTGGAATTTAGGTACTATGGTGTTTTGCAGGGACTTCAGATTTTGATGAACGATGAAGAAGCGACCATTGGATGATGAAATGGATCCGATCTAACGGCTGAGAATGGAGGCGGGTATGGATATAGAAAATGGGTTTGGGTAAGGGTTTTGGGCCTTGGGTATGCCAAGCCCATATCTTCTTTAAGGACAATTCTTCTTCTTCAAGCCCACTTCTAGCCTTTTGGTCTTGTGCACAACATTCTTCGCGGCTTCCTTGTGTAATTCCTCCCGGCTTTTCACTACTTTTCTGCTCTTTTCCGCTATGCTATTCATCCAAACTTTATTTATTACCTAAAAATGCAAAATTAAGTAAGAAAAATATTTATTCTTGAAAACAATGAAAATACAGAATATGGGATAAAATGTAGAATTACTGCACAAAAGATGAGTTAAATGCCAACAAAAATATATAGAAATATGCACTTTTTAGCACTCATCAAATACCCCCAAACCTGAATTTTACTTGTCCTCAAGTAAAACAAAACTAAGGAAATCCTACCTATACCACTGTCGCTGGTCTCTCGAATGCATTTAGTGTATGCACTAAGCCTTTTAAACCACTAAGTGTCCCTAGTGGACGAGTGAAGTCTCGTGAAGGTTTGCTTAGAACGTACCTACAAAGTTCTAGGACAAAATATAAGCTCATATTCCATCAAATGTGACATGTGCAAGACAGTTTAAGCTCACAGCAAAATGGAGATGTCAATCTAGCTATCTAAGGCACAATCCTAGCACTGATAACAAATAAAGACATGTGATAAGAGTGTAAAGTGTATCTACACATGTGTAAAGAAAGATCGGATGTTATGACTACTAATCACCAAGAGATAGTTTCTCAGGCTAAGAACCAATGTCGAAATCTAGCTAGCTGTCCGGACTTTACGAGAATTGTGAATGAGTTGGAGGTATTTCACAATTACTCGCGTTGTACATCAATGGCATACACCCTTCCTTGCTTACAACACAAAAACACAAAATATGACTCTTTACATGACTCTTATTTACATTGACTACTCTCTTTTATTTTTGGAACAAGAGAGGATGAAATTGATAATACTTGATTTTTATTTATTTATTTATTTTTGAAATTTTTGAAATTTTTTTGAAATTTTTCTGAATATACACATCGATTTTTTTTTTTTTTGATAAGGAAACACTTTTGATACATATACAAAAGGAAACAAAAAATTACATGACACTTTGCAAGAGGTAGCCCTTTTTGATGCACCCAGTTAAATTCGATGGTTGTCTTTCTTAATGTAACCTCCACCTTCTATCCCAACCAACCAAAGAACAAGCTAGTCAAGTTTCGTTCAGTATTCTAAAGTGATTGGCAATCGTAACTTCCTATCAAACACCTTGAAGATCGAGGCCATACATGTATTGGTAGATCGTGCGCGTGCAAATTTCTTATCACTATGTGAATTGTGCTAGAATCAGGGTGCCTAAATATCTAGACTAAGACTCCTAATAATTACATATTTGCACAAGAGTCAACATTTCAAGGTAAATGAGCTCCATTTTTATGATTTTTTTCATTTTTTAATTTTTTTGGAATTTTTATTTTTTTCAAAAAGAAGAAGGAGTTCGATTTCAATTATGGCATATTATCGTGGTATCTACTCTATACCCCAAACCTAAACTAAACATTGTCCTCAATGTTTCAAAATATGGAAAGAATTAAAATGCAACATATGGAAAGGGACATGCTGAGTAGAGTAAAAGGAGAGAGAATACCCGATTTCGGCGAAAGCAGAATTAAAACTCCGTTATTCAAGGCAAAAATCCAACATATTTCAGCCGAGATCATATTGGATTAGCAAAATATATACAAAAGGAACAAAAGGGTTTTTAAGAAATTTTATCTACTGGATTATATACAAAAAATTCACCATACACTAACAATCTAAAGAGTTGAGGATCAACCCAAAAGACAAAGTGTAGCGGTTTCAACAACTTCACACAATAATAATAGGAAATAAACGCAAGTGAAACTGTGAAACAAAGTGAGCTTCCCCCAAACCTGGATTTTACAGAAGATATAATTTTGAAAACAAAATCGCGCAGTTTCGGGGGTTCATCATGCAAAAGGTCTAGCTCGAAATGAACTGTGCTAGGGACGGGCAAACATGCAATTTCCAACTGTGGTTCCTCAAAGATATTATACTTAGAAGCAAAATAGTCCAAAAGGACTTGGGAAGCATACAGTTCCAATCCTAGATTAGGAATTTTCAGAAAAATTGGTTTTACAATATTGGTACAAACCAAATCTAGGTTGGGTGGAAGGCCAACAGATTGTGTCTCATGTAGGAGAATAGGTGCGTCATTATTAATCAAATCAAAATCTCCTAAATCATCTACACATGTCACATCATGCTCACAATCATCAATCAGTTTAGCAAGTTCACACTCAGAATCATCAACATCATCAACAAATTTATTCTCATGCATCGGCAAATCAGAAGAAATATCACAATGTGATCTAGGTAGAGAATCAGACACATCAAATATATTTTCATGCATATTAGTGTCTACAGAAGATTCAACTATTCCTATGTCATGCTCATCTTCACAGAATAATTGTACGAATCCCATGTCAATATCAAAATCATATGAATTACAATGAGTATTAGAAAAAACAACATTCATGAAGGTCGAGGGCGAGAAGCCATATGTTTTTGAACCAACAGGTTCCACAATATTTTCATGTTCTTCTAACATATCATCATAATCATCATCATGGTAGCATGCATATTGGTCCTCATTAACCGTGCTGGTGTCATTAGTCGATTCATGTTCCTATAAATTAGGTTCGTATTCAACATTATTTACATGAATGGGACTAGACACTTCATTAGGGACAACATACATTTCCTCATGAATTTCCTCCTTTTGTCGGTAAAGCAAAATCTGATCTAAATGTGCATGAATTCGTGATGTAGATCTATCATAGTCTTGCTTACAGAGTCTTAAAGCTTCTGTGGTGGAGTCTAAATTCATGGGAGTACAAAATTCTTCATGTTCAAATTGTGGTGAATGGTACATGTGTGCATGGTCATTTGGGTTTACAAAATATTGATCGCAACCCTCAAAGGATTGATTATGGTCCCAATGACTACCATTCTCACAATTTATGGGCATTTCATACATTGGATTTTCTCTACATTGCCTAAAATTATGCAAAATATGACAATTCTCAACAGGGTGGTCTAAACTACCACATGCGGGACATGCATAAATTTCAGGTTGCCTAAGAAAATTAGATGTGACAGATTCCTCATGTGATTGCATTTCTAAAGCTGTGATTCGAGCTTCTATTTGATCGATCAGTGATGATTGTGTGAGTGAGGCACTAGCAAAATGTTCATTTTCACGTTGCGATGAATGATGCATGTATGAATAGTCATTAGGGTTCATGTATTGCGGCTCGGGACTTTGAAAATGTCCATAATAATTCCTATGACTATTGACATCATGGTCCGTGGAAGGTTCATAACGTGGCACATGCCCATAAGCAAGTTCTCTAAGAGTTTTATTTCCATCCTCAGGAGCAGACCAAAATCCAGACATGATTGTCTCAAAATCTAAGTAACTATGTTACAAAGCCCAAAATTTGGTTTTTTAAAGGGTTTGGATTTTTGGGAAAAATTTGGTTTTGGTGGGAGACATTTGAAAATTTGGTTTTTTTTATGGAAAATTTTGGTTTTTAAAGAGGGAGAAATTTTCTTTTTTTTTTTTTTTTTTTT
>NW_020619936.1:239943-243378 GCF_003573695.1 Papaver somniferum
TTTTTTACACTTAGCCTAGCATAAATTAGCACAACCCATAAAAGAAAATAAAAACAACAATAATAATTACAAACCCATAAAAGAAAGAAAAAGAAGAAAAAGAAAAATTATTACAAGCCCAAATAAAAAATAAAGAAAAACAAAAATTATTACAAGCCCACAAATTAAAAATGGAAGCCCACAGGTTGGGTTCTCTTAATGGGTTTAGGCTTACCTATAAAGCACAGCCTAGCTGTTCGGTTTGGTTGCAAAAGCCCAGTTGGGCTTTGGATCATCCTAAGCTTTGGCTTCAACACTCAAGGCCCAGTTGGGCTTGGTTCCATTTCCTCTCCTTCTGCAGCTTACAGCCCAGTTGGGCTTTGGCTCTCAGCACAAGCTTAGACCAGCAAGAAACAACAGCAGCACCAGAGGCTGGATGTAACAATGGCCCAAGCACCAGCAGCAGCAGGAAGAAGTAGCAGCAGCAGCATGCAGCAGGAGAAAGCAGCAGCACAGCTGCAGCAACAACAGCAAGAGTACCAGAGGCTCAGCAACAGCTCCACAGTTCAGGAGCACAGCAGGCAGTAGTAAGTGGCAAGCTCAGCAGCAGCAACACCTCAAACTTGTACAGGACAATGATGCAGGTGATGCAGCAAAACAAAATGCAGAGATGCTAATGCAGTCAAGAATGCAGTTAAGAATGCAAGATGCAGTTATGGTATGCAAAACTACAAGACTATGCAGCTAAGAATGCAAGATGCAGGATGAACAGATGCAAATGGCAGAAGGTTATGCAAGATGAACAGCAAGCTACACAGCTGTAACAGAAAACAGAAAAGCAAAAAAAAAAACAAAGCTTCAACCACACAGCACCAGTCCCCGGCAGCGGCGCCAAAAACTTGGTAGGCATTTAAAGGAGTAAGAAAATAAGACAGAGGATAAGAAGGCCTACATTAACTGCAAGTGCACAGTTGTCATTGTAGTGTGTATGTGCAAGAACAGGTCATCTCCACAGGGACTTGGGGTGTATAGTTGAAGTTTCACTATGCTGATAATTGATGCAAAATTAAATGCAAGGTCACAAGGTTGCAGTGACAGTGAAACAGAGATGGTAAAACAACAAGGAACCAAGGCTATGAGCCAAGGGAAGGGAAGGCAGTGCACTGATTTCAGTGCACAGCAAGATGTGAAGTGCAAAAACAGTGAAGGAAATAACTGATCAGGAAGCAATGTGAGAAGTTACTAAGGCAATTGAATCCACCCTTGTGACCTAGCCAAACAATGCAATTCTAGGTTGACATTAAGATCTTAAGCATACAAAAGGAATGGAAAGAGAATTAGCTTGCTATGAGCACTAATTTCTCCCATTTCTCAATCAAAACAATGCATCCTAAGCATACAAATGGAATGGAAAGAGAATTAGCTTGCTATGAGCACTAATTTCTCCCATTGCTCAATCAAAACAATGCATCCTAAGGCTCTAACCTAGCATTCCACTACCTAACAGTGCACTAAAGCATCATCTGAGCCTCAGCAATGCAACTTAGCTCATGCTAATCCTGTAAACAATAATAAATATCATACAAGGCAATTCAAACAACACACATATGGTGAGCAAATACAAAAACATGATAAACATATGAACCAACAGTGTAAACATAAAACAAATGAGAAACTGGCTAGTCCAGTTCTCTACAAGAGTGAAGCTGGCTAACCCAGCATCCCCCTCCATACACACACCTCACTCTCTATTTATATCACCAAACACCCAATTTTTCCGAAACCCTAGAATTGAAATTAGGGTTTTCAATTTCCGAAATTTACTCACCAAAACTTTGAATTGACGTCGCCCCATGTCTTCTCTGCCTCTCTCGGTTCTTCTCCTGCTCCCAATTGCTACAATTGCTCCCTAATTTGAGGTGTTTTATCAACCCTCACCTAGGTCAGTTGGTGAGAGAGGTTAAAGCGCTTCGAATTAGGGGGATGGGTCGTGTCGGGTAATGATGGAGATGGTGGATGTGATGGTGGTGACAGGAGTGATGGATGATGGAAGTAGCAGGTGGAGGTGATGGTGGTGGAATGGGTGTTTCTGTTGCAGAGAGGGGGGAGAGGAAAACGAAGGTGGAGGTCGATATGGGTTAGGATAGGGAGCTGTTTGGCTAGGTCATAGGGTTCGAGTATTAGTGTGTTAGGCGGGTGTATCAAGATGTGTGTACCACGAGCTGAAGCCGCTGGATATGGAGATGGTAGGTGGATCGGACGGATAAGGAAGAAGCAGCTTGTAGCGACCGTAGGATGTAAAATACAACGAAGTCTACGGTGCGAGATTAGGTTAGGTGTTGTAGTGTTTAGCGGAATCATCGGGATTTGATGCACAGGCATAGGAGCGACCGTAGGATGCTAAAATGCTTCGATCTGACGGCTGAAATCCGAGACGGGCTTGGATATAGAAAATGGGTTTGGGTGAGGATTTTGGGCCTTGGGTATGCCAATCCCATATCTTCTTTAAGAACAATTCTTCCTTCTTGAGCCCATTCCTAGCTTTTTGGTCTTGTGCGCACCATTCTTTGCGGCTTCCTTGCGTAATTTCTTCCGTCTTTTCACTACTTTTCTTCTCCTTTGCTCCGCAATTCATCCAAACTTTATTTATTACCTAAAAATGCAAAATTAAGTAAGAAAAATATTCATTCTTGAAAACAATGAAAATACAGAATATGGGATAAAATGTAGAATTACTGCGCAAAAGATGAGTTAAATGCCAACAAAAAGGGATAAAATTATACAATATTTGGCACTCATCAGAATCCTCTTCTTTGTCATACCCTGCATCTAGTATATTTCTTGTACCTTTTAAAAAATAGCTCAAAATATTATTTATTTCATGATGAGCTCACATCCCTCTGTAAGGGAGATCATATCCTCGTACTTCATCCTTTCAAAGAAAATGTTGGTAATTTAGTTGAACTGATATAAATGTTTATATTTATTTGACATTGAAAAGTGGGAAGCTTCTTAGTATCTTATCATTTTCCTTCGCACGAACTTTTAATTATAAATAGATTATATTATTTTGTTTAACCTAAACTGTAATTGTTTTTTATACTTACTAAAAAATCTAGTTACTATGTTTTTTCCAATAATTTGAAGAAGTCACGTAAGGTTGTACAAAAAGGTGAAAACTTTTGATTTTCTCGTAGTTAGATAAAATTTTAATTGATTGGGTAACATATAGTTAATACTATATGGAATTGCATAGTTGATTAATTGATAACAGGGTAAGCATTGTAACCTTTAAAGGGAGACATCACACTTTTATATATTTATTGTATTTTTAACACACAACACAAATTTCATAATTAAGTTAGTATTGGTTTATAGTTTCTCAATAATAAGTATTGTGTGTTAAATACATGTAAAAACATTTCGGTATAACTTCAATACAAAGGAAACAAAAAT
>NW_020619936.1:243642-255853 GCF_003573695.1 Papaver somniferum
GCTAGTCAAGGTTAACATTAAGACAACAACTACTGATTCTTTTTTTGGAAAATTAAAAGTAGATAATTATTCAACTAAAAATACTTTCATTAAAAAAACAAATTCAAAGTCAAAAAAACAAGGATTATAAAAAAATACTACTGATTCAGTTCAAGAGAACACAAAATAAAAATCATGAATGAAAAGTCAAGAGCATGTATAGTTGATAACTAAGAATTCAATAAATTAGAATCTTTATTAAGAAACTAAAACTTGTAATTTCTTTATCAACAAACATACTGAAATAAAAAAGAAACTTACATTTGTAGAATCGTTAGTAAGAAACTAAAACTTGTATAGAAGCTCTATCCAAAAACATACCGGAAACACAAAAAAAAAAAACTAGCATTTTGTAGATTCTTCTATCAAGAAACTAAAAATTATAGAATGTGTATTAAGAAACACACAAGTTGGTTCTCATACTAATTACGAAATGACGAAGAACCAAGGAGATCAAGGAGATCATGCATGTGGACGAGAAGTTACAAAGTTTATTTATTTTGTAATCCATATGTATTGATAGTTTTTCCACTAAAATTGACAAAGGGGGAGATCGTTAGAGCATTGCTCGGTCGAACTCGCAAGCATTGCTATCTCAATCTTGTTTTCCAAATTTAGTTGTCAAAACTATATGTCTTGATTTCTAGTCTACTAGGATAGTTAAGTGTAGTTGAGATCTAGACTCCACCGTGGTCATCATATGAAGATGAAGAACTACTCAATGAACTAGTGAAACTTCATCGACTAAAAGGTATGTGGAGACTTGAACTTATCTATCACTCAAAAGTCTATCTACTTTATCTCATGCTCTTGAGACAAAATTCGTATAAGTATATAGATTTCAATTATACACATTTGCTATTTTGAGCTGAGTTTAACTCGCTTATGTATTTCTCGAAATTTTTGTTGGTAAGCTTTCACTTTAGCCAAGTTCATCTTTCCTCATGACGAAAGTCATGTTGACATTTCAATTTCTTGAAAATTTCTTTGATGAGAAATAGTTTTTGAATAACAACTATATAACATCCTCTAAGAATGTTTCAATAATTGAAATGGGAGTTGAGATTATGTAACCATCTTTGGATATAAACATGTATATTGTGTTCGCACATTAGTGTATAAATCCATAAACCGGGAACCAAGTGTATGCATATGTGCGTGTATGAAATTGGTGAAGGGGACGTACGCGTACCCGTACGCATACTGGCGGAAGTTCACATCCGTGAATATCTGTTGAGTTTGGGAATTAACAAACTCTTAACCAGTCACCTTAAGTATGCGTACCCGTACGCACACTGGCGGAAGTTTTCCATCCGAAAATTTCTGCTGAGTTTGGAAACCAAACCAACTCAAATCCGATTGCTTAAGTACGCATACCCGTACGCATACTTAAGATGGTTACTTTATCAAATCGGTCAGTTCATGAACTTAAACATTCAAATTATAAGGAGTGCAATCTTTGCAAACCGTGGCTATAATGTTCATTAATCGATTGAAGTGAATCAAACCGATTTTGTTTCAATTGTGTCTTCCAAAAGATCTGATCAATTGCACAACTCTGTTAACTAGTTCTTTTAAAGTCATCAGAACTAGTTGTGATGAAGATGAATATGGTTGATATGAAAATGCTCATATGGCTAACCATTTGGTTAACTATTGTTGAACCAACCAAGTGTACACTTTTAGGTACAGTTACTCAAACCTACATGAAATACATTTCATTGGTGTATGACAATCTAAGATTCGATCTAACAGTTGAAAGATATTAGCTTGAATCTAATCAGGTTTTCATCTAACGGTGAATATTGACCGCTTTGTTACTAAGCTAACATTGATCTCAAACCCTGATTTGAAAACTATATAAAGGAGAACTCTAGCAATTGGGAAACCTAATCCCCACACCTCCTGTGTGATACTTGTTGTGTTAAGCTAGAGGCGATTCTCCTTTAACCTTAGGTTTCTTCTCGAGACCCTGCAGGTTAACGACTTAAATACTTCATTGGGATTTTGAATCCAGACCCAACTATTTTCTTTGTAGTTGCGTGATCTGATCTTTTATCGTACGAGTACAATTGTAAGATTGGATTGAGATTTATATCTCAGATAGGCAAGATAAAAGAAGTCACAAACATCTTCGTCTCATCGTTTGTGATTCCGCAATATCTTATTTCACTAGTCGATTAAGATTATTGTGACATGATTGATAATTCTGGGCTGTTCTTCGGGAACATAAGTCCGGTTTATCGATTGGTTCATGTTCACCTTGATTTATCAAAAGACAGAACAAAACTCGTAGGTATTTCTGTGGGAGACAGATTTATCTATTATCGTAGACTTTTCTGTGTGAGACAGATTTTTTTATTAAAGTCTTCGACTTCGGGTCATATCAACTCTTGGTTGTGGGTGAGATCAGCTAAGTGAATCAATTGCATAGTACCCTGCTGGAATCAAAGACGTAAGGATCACAACTGTACCGTGAATCAGTGTGAGATTGACTGGGGTTCAAATACAGTCCAGACCGAAGTTAGTTTGTAGTAGGATAGTTTCTGTGGCGGCTTAATACGGTGTGGTGTTCAAACTGGACTAGGTCCCGGGGTTTTTCTGCATTTGCGGTTTCCTCGTTAACAAAATCTCTGGTGTTTGTGTTATTTCCTTTCCGCATTACATTTTGTTATATGATATAAATATCAAAGGTTGTGCGTTGAATCGATCAATTGGTAAATCCAAGCTTTGGTTGTTGATTGAAATTGATTGATCCTTGAATATTGGTCTTTGGTACCGTTCAAGTTAATTTCTCTTGTATTCAATTAGACTCGCAGAAACATGAATTTGTACCCAGAAAACTCGAACAAATAAATCCACAAGAAAAACTCAAAGATTAATTCAATCAGAATTTCTCAACACAAGAAAACTTACCGATCCATACAATACTTTCACATAAAAGTGGATCTGGAAAAGATCAATACTGTTGAATATTCAAAAGTTCATTCTATTTTCCATCATAATTTGCATAATGACACAATAGGCTTAACTTTTGAGCATATATGAGATAATCACAGTTCACTATGTAGACACATATACCCCATAAAAGTTTTGCAATATATAAAACCAATAAATATTAACATTGCAAAATCATCTTCCAAATAACATAGAATTTAAATAAATAAATCTAAAAACGTTGCAAGATGAACATCGTTGACAATAGCTATGTGTAATCACAATAGTTGCTATTTCAAACCCTAGTTGTCCTTCTTAAAATATAAGAATAAAATCTCATAAGAAGTTTCCTAGACTTTAAGATCCTTGAAAAATTCTTTATCGTCCCCGAACTCCTTTGTCGTCAATATACATTGGTACATATAAGGTTCATGAATAAAGGAGTCAATACCAACATACGTTCTTGACTGATGGCGAATTAGGGCCTTCTGAATTTCAAGAGTTTTTAATGCAATACCCTTTATTTGCCGCATATCCATCCTTGTCTCTTTCAACTCTTCTAGAACACCAGAAAGCTTCGGAAGATTTGAGGGGTTAGCCCTTGGTTTCTTCATATTCTTCCTTTTTCTCTTTAAAGTTGTAAAGGGATAAGATTTGCCTTTTTTCTTCATGATTGATGGCTTGACAATCATAATGACATCTTTTCCATCAGAATACATGACGCGTGGAGTCTCCAATTGAAATATGGGATTGTGAGAAGAATACTAAAAACTTACTGAACAAGCAATATTTTGATAAAAAAAGTTTTTTAAGGAAGGAAAAATAATGTAGGGTTTCGAAACCTAAAAATATAGTAGGATTCACGTACGAGCAAACCACAACCCTAGAGAATGTAAAATTGTCGATTTTAACCCTCTCTTAATGATCAAATAGGGTAAAACTTTTCAATACCATTTGAAGATATGAAAAGTTCAACGAAATTCAAAATATGAAAAATAAAAAAAATGAACAATAGATTGTTTTTCCTAAATCCTGATTGTGCAAACACTCTTGTCTTTTGAAATCGGGCAAAAGAGACAAGATGCACCATCAACACAATTAGACTGTGTTGGGGTGAATAATAATGTGTCCACCTTGTGACTCCTGTACAGAATTCTGAGTGTCCTGTTTCACAGATTGTTTAGACCTACTTCTTTTCTGCAAAGGCCTAAGCTTTTATTTAGGAATTAACTTCTTCGGAGCTGAGTTGAATTTATATACCTCAGATGGATTTGACTTTAGGAAAAGTTTGAGCTTGTTTGCTAGACGGTTTGCTCTCCTTTGTAGTTTGTTGATATATCTTACTTTATATTTGTACTTAAAACATTTAGAGAGTTCATGACAATTTGAAGTACAATAAGAACATGTCAATATGGAAGACGATTCAGGTATCGTAGTAGAACATGCTTCTAGACAAAACAAAGTACTTGAAACCTGTGAGAAACAGTTATTGCTAGACAGGATAAAATCCATTTCATCCTCCAAACTGAGCGCAGAAGTTTCTCTGGAAAGAGTATCAAAATTCATATGAGTATTGCTACAATCATAATAATTGATATTTTCACAAAGGAGTGCTACACTTGATTTTTCGTCTTCATTTGAATCATAGTGATCAGAAATTTCATCAAGTGTTATAGAAAGACCTTTGTTTCAAGTGTATTTTTTACGATTTGGACATTTATTAGAAAAATTACCAAAACCTTTACACTTAAAGCACTATGGCATATCCTCATCATCAGACTCGATAGTTTTTACGTTTTTCAGGAGGAATACGATCGTGAGATTTAACTGATGATATGGGATTGTCTCTGGTGAATCGTTTACTCCTCTTTAACATAAGATCTCTAAACTGTCTTGTGATTAAAGAAACTGATTTGTCAATATCTTTATCTGATGATTCAGTTTAAATCAGATCATCCACCGAGTTGCGAACACTTTTACTTTTATCAAGTATTTAGTGTTCTTTTGTGCTTTGAAAGCAATATCCTTTCCGGCTTTGGATGTATGCTCATGATCAAAGATCTTTAACTTTCCAACAAGACTCTTCCTGGAAAGTGTATCAAGGTTATTTCCTTCAACGATGGCATGTTTCTTAGAATTGTATTTGGCTGGTAACGATCTGAGAATTTTCATCACAATATCATTTTCAGGAATAGCTTACCCAATGCAAAAGATGCATTAACAATTTTAGACACTTTGTGATTAAACTCATCAAATGACTCTTGATCATCCATACAAAGGTTTTCCCAATCAGAATTTAGGTTTTGAAGACTAGCTTCTTTCTCAGACGTATTCCCTTCAAATACAGTTTCTAAGATATCCCAAGCATCTTTAGACTTAGTGCACGTGCTGAAGATCTGGGGTAATGGCATGGATGATAGCATGCAATCCGTCAGAATTTTGCTTTGCATCGAGAATCTGGACATGATCATATTCATTAATATCCTTTGGAACAGTTACATTGCCCACTGTAATGGAGGATTATATCCATTAACAACATGAACCCATTTTTGAAAATCACGTGCTTGGAGAAAGGCACGCATAGCAATTTTTCACCATAGGTAATTTTATCAATCAAAGACTGGTGGTACGTTTATTGGGATAAAACATATGTCCATAGAGTCGTCAGATTCCTACAAACACAGATTTATGAGGTCTTTAACGTGTTTTCCTTCTCAGATACCAACTGAAAACGCGGGGTTCTAACAACTACACCCAATATTTCATTCGGAAATCTGTATGGACAACTCCAATATAATTCCAAGAGAATCAACCAAACTGTCAGAATCAATCACGAAAAACTATTCAAGAGTTATATCTTAATTTCTCAACACAATGTGCAATCGAAAAAATAAGAATCTTTGAGCCGGATTTATATGATAAATAACTTGGATAGCACCAAAGACCAATATCCAAGTGCCAATCAGTACCTATCCAACAAGCAAGGTCGTATTTACCAATTGATTGAACTACACATAACTTTTGATATTTCAATTATATAAACAAATATAATACGGAAAAGAAATAACATAGATACCAGAAATTTTGTTAACGAGGAAACCGCAAATGCATAAAAACCCCCGGACCTAGTCCAGATTAACTTCGCTACAGACACTAGCCTACTACATGATTAACTTCAGACGGGAATGTAGTTGAGCCCTAACCAATTTACCACTGATCAAGGTACAGTAGCTTTACTTACGTACGCCTCTGAATCCCAACATGACTCTACGCACTTGATTCCCTTAGCTGATCTCACCCACAACTAAGAGTTGTTACGGCCCAAAGTCGAAGACTTATAAACCAATATGTGTCCCACAAAAAAGTTTATTCAGAAAGGTAAATCCGTCTCTCACAGAAATACCTATGAAGTTTTGTTCCGTCTTTTGATAAATAAAGGTGCACAAGAACCAATTGATAATCCGGTCTTATATTCCCGAAGAACAACCTAGAAATATCAATCGCCTCACAATAACTTAACTATATGGTAGCAGAAAGAGTTATTGTGGAATCACAAAGAATGAGATGAAGAGCTTTGTGATTTCTTTTTATATCTTACCTATCGGAGATAAATCTCGAGCAAATCTTAGAGAAGATAGTACTCAATATGAAGAACAAGTAAGATCAGAATACGCAACTTCAGAGAAAATAGTTGGATCTGCCTTCAGAATCGCAATGAGGTCTTCAAGTCATTAATTGATGAGTCCTAAAAAGTGCATATTTCTATATATTTTTCTTGGCATTTAACTCATCTTTTGTGCATTAATTCTACATTTTATCCCATATTCTGTATTTTCTTTGTTTTCAAGAATATATATTTTTATTAACTAATTTTGCATTTTTAGGTAATAAATAAAGTTTGGATGAATAGCGGAGCGGAAAAGAGCAGAAAAGTGGTGAAAAGCCGGGAGGAATTACACAAGAAAACCGCGAAGGATGAAAATGGGCTCACAAAGGAAGAAATTGTTCTTAAAGAAGAAGTGGGCTCAATATTGTTTAAGCCCAAACACATTTCCTAAACCCAAACCCATTTTCTAAGCCTAAAATCAATACCCAAACCCGTTTCCCCTCTTAACCGTCAGATTGGATCCATTCCATCATCCAACGGTCGCTTCATCACCGTGCATCAAACTATGAAGCTCCTGTCTAACACTACAGCACCTAACTCCATCTGGAGCCATCAGTTTTGTTGTGTCTCACAATCCTACGGTCGCTGCAAGCATTGCCATCTCAGCCGATAGATTCGATCCAGATGTGTCGATCCAACGCTTTAACTCACTGGACATCAAATTCTGATACATCCGCTCAACAGCCTAGTACATAATCCTATTCCTACCCAACCAAACACCCCCCTCACTCTTTTCCATCGACTCCATCTTATCTTTCTCACCTCACCTCCTCTGCAACCTCCATGTCCGCCACCATATCCTCCACCTGCTATCCCAACTACTCCGCCATCACCACCATAATTACCACAACGTCAAACAATGATAACCCATCATTGTTTCCCTCTCCCTAGTCCATCTATTCTACCTATTTCACACATATCCTTCTCCGAAACCCTAGGTGTGAAGTGGGTAAATTAGGTTGAGTTAGAGTCAAATTGGAGGTATGGGAAGCAAGAGAGGACCAATTACAAGCATGGATCGAAGTTTGATTGGATTCAGAGATTAGGTAAAATTTTAATTTCAATTTTTAAAACCCTAATTTTTCTGACATTGGGGATTTTTTGGGGGAATCGATTACATGTTTAATTGGAGTATGGGTTAGTATATTAGGGTTGTTATCAGAGTTAGGTAGGATTTTTTTTGATTTAATTTGTATTTTCACCAAACCCTAATTGGACTGATGTGGTCCTGTTTTGGGGAAATTTGGTTTGTGTATAAATAGGGATGATGGGTGTGTGTTAGAAGTCATGCCTGGACTAGCCAGTGCTTCACCCAAGAGGACTGGAATAGCCAGTGCCTCAAGGGTTAGTTTTATTTTAAATGATGTTGTGCATTTCAATTGTTTTTATCCTATCCATGCTTTGATCTTGTTGTGCTTGAATTGTCTAGGATTTAATATCCTTATAGGTTGTTAAAACACTAAGCAAGCTTCTCTGCGGGTAGTTGCAGTGTGAGAGCCCCAACTATCACAAGGTTTAGAATTCATCTTAGTGCCTTTAGCCTCCTTTCTAGACCAACCCTTAGATGAACAGCCGGCTTTGAACCGCAACTGTCATCTAGTTATTCAGAAAGCCTAGAAGCTGACTGATAACTAACAAGGGACAAGAACATAGTTGGAAGACCTTCCTTTGTTTCTTTATCACTTCCCTTGGATAACAACCTTGGTTTGTTTGTCTTTGTTTCACTGTTCTTTTTCACTGCCACTGATTTTTCTTGTTAACTGTCACTTGCTTCAAAACTTCAACTATACACCCTAGTCTCTGTGGTTCGACCCTGCCTTGCACACTCACTACAACAAACACCGTGCACTTGCGGTATTAGTTTGTAGGTCTTTTTAGAAACCTACCAAGTTTTTGGCGCGGCTGCCGGGGGCTTGGCGTTATGTGGTTGTTGTTCTTTTTATCTTACTTTGCTGTTTTTTTTTTTGTGTAACTTAGCTGCTGTGTAGTGTAACTTAGTGTAACTTAGCTGCATTGCATACTGTCATGTCATACTTGCATATCATTGCATAATTTGCATAACTTAGGAGCATTTTCATCTTGCATTTGCATATTCATCCTGCATCATCTGTTTTCTTCCATCTTAGTAGCTCTGTAACCTGCTGTGTAGTGCAAGCATCTTGATGAGTGCTAAATAGTGCATATTTATATATATTTTTGTTGGCATTTAACTCATCTTTTGTGCATTAATTCTACATTTTATCCCATATTCTGTATTTTCATTGTTTTCAAGAATAAATATTTTTATTAATTAATTTTGCATTTTTAGGTAGTAAATAAAGTTCGGATGAGTCGCGGAGCGAAAAAGAGCAGAAAAGTAGTGAAAAGCCGGGAGAAATTACGCAAGGAAGCCGCGAAGAATGGTGCGCACAACCTCATTTTCTACATACAAAAGCGCCTCCGTTCTCAGCCATTAGATCAGTTCTCGGGAGCATCCAACGGTCGCTCCTTCATAGAGCATCAAAATCGGAAGTCTCTGCCGAGCACCACAGCGCTGAAATTCCAAGCCTTCAGATTAGATGGTAGTTGAATCCAACGGTCGCTCCTATGCCTGTGCATCAACTCCCGATGATTCCGCCTTACACTACAGTACCTAACTCCATCTGGTGCCGTTAACTTCGTTGCACCTCAGAATCCGACAGTCGCTTCACACATCCTTCCATCTATCCGTTCGATTCCACTCAGATCCAATGATCCAACATCTCAGATTTGCCAACATCTAAATTTGATATCCCGCCTCACACAGTAGCAGCCTATACCTATACCTCCAAATCGACCACTTCTTCTTCTTTTCTTTCTTTCTTCTTCACCCATCCCTGTTGCAGAACCACCACCATCACCCTGCCACTGCCATCGCCACCACCTACTCCATAGCCACCTAGACACCACCACCAACTCCACTATAATCATTCCCCTCATCTTCTAGCCATCTATCCTACCAATTTCTTTTCTTTTCTTTCTCAGAAAACCCTAGGAAAGAAATTGGTACAATAGCTCGAGCTAGAAAGAGAAATTGAAGGCATGGGAAGGAGCTGAGAAGGGAGAAGAAGCATGGGTTGAAGACGGACTCGTCTTATCACAGTTGGTGAGTAAAAAAATCAAAACCCTAATTTTACTGTTAATTTGGGGATTTTTGGGATTGAGCTTGCATGTACAAATTGAAGGCATGGGTTGCATCAGGAGAAGAATAAGAGGCATGGGTCGACGTATGAGGGCTGTTATCAGTAGGTTAGGTGAGTCAATTTCACTTTTTGGTGAAACCCTAATTCTCTGATATTTTGGGGATTTTTAGGTTTTTGCTTGCTTGTATAAATAGAAGGTGTTGGGTGTGAAATTGGCTCATGCCTGGATTAGCCAGTGTATCCAGAACCAAGTTCTGTTAATGATCATTATTGTGCTGTTCATGTTGTATTCATGTTGTGTTCATGTTAGTGTAATATCTTGTTGTGTTCTGTGTGTGATGTTTGTTCCTGTGATGTTTTGCATCCATCTGTTCTATCATGTCCCTGCCTATCATGCTCTAAGTCAATTGCTAAGATTAGATGAAGTCATATAAACCATAAGGAAGTTTCCTAATCAAAACATGTCAAACATCCTGCTCTCACAGTGCATATCATGTATGCATTGTAGTTAGAATTCCCTTATGTTATCATGTACAGCTCATGCTTAAAATGCTATTATAAACCCTCTGACTAGTTGTACTCTAAACAGACAATTAGTACTTAGGTAATTACCTTAGCTGTGATTAGAATGTTCCTTAGGCTGGTAGTGGATTCAAAATCCTAGTGATCATCTTCTTGTTCTCACTGTTTTCTTATTCACTTCACTTATTTTCTTTCTTTCATTTACTGTTTTCTTCACATCTCTGCCCTTGGCTAAGGCCTTGGTTTATTTCACTGTCAATTGGTTTATCTTGTTTGTTCTTTGCTTTTGCCACTGTGTTGTTTCCCTTCTACTGTGTTGTTTAGTCCTTCCCCCACTGCTGCATTGGTTTCCCTTCCACTGCTTGTACAGCTGTTGTACAATACTGCTGCTGCCTTCTTTTCTTTGCTGCTGCAGCTCCCTTCTCTTATTCCACTGCTGCTGCAGCAACAGAGTTGCTGTCTTCTTGGCCTTGTGCTGGGCACTGCTTCTGTTGTCTGCAACTGCTGTTGCTTCCCCTGCTGAACTGCTTGTGCAGTCTTGCTGTTGCTGCTTGTGCTGCAGACTTCTTCTTTGCACTGCTTGTGCAGCTGCCCTGCCAAGCTGCTGCCACTCCTTGCCCTGTAACTGCTACTTGCCTCTCTGCAGCTGCTGCTGCCAATCCTGTTGCATTGCTGCTGATTGCTTTGCTCTCCACAGCTCACTTCCAAAAGCCCAGAAC
This sequence comes from Papaver somniferum, assembly GCF_003573695.1. Lineage (NCBI taxonomy): Eukaryota > Viridiplantae > Streptophyta > Magnoliopsida > Ranunculales > Papaveraceae > Papaver > Papaver somniferum. The sequence continues at coordinate 254,688 of NW_020619936.1, forward strand.
ACAAACTGAGGCCCAACCAAAGTTCACTTCATTCTTGAGCCCAAGTTAAACTCAGTGAAGCCCAAAGGCCCAGATTCTCAACTGTAAGACCAAAACCAAGGTCTAGTTCACTAAGGCCCAGTTAAGGCAAAAGCCTAGTTCACTACTAGCCCAACTTGTTAGTTGAACTGTTAAGCCCAACTCCTAGTTGAACTGTTGAGCCCAAAGCTCAGACCAGTTTCTAGAACCACAGCCCAATTGCACTTTAAAGATAACTGAGCCCAAGCTCAGTTCATTTTATGTTTACAAACCCACTAAGCCCAATCCATTCAAAGGGCATTCAAACCCAATAGTACATTAAGCCCAACACTTCCAAAGGGCTTCTAAGCCCAAAGCAAATCTAGGAACCCAATTTAGCTAAAACACTTCCGAAACACACCCGATCTCTGTGGATCGACCCGTACTTGCACGAGCTACAACCGACGACCGTGCACTTGCGGTTATAATTTGTAGGACCTTTTAGAAACCTACCAAGTTTTTGGCGCCGCTGCCGGGGACTACCAAGTTTTTGGCGCCGCCGCCGGGGATTGGTGCTGTGTTTTTCTTGTTGTTTTATTAGCTATTTTTGTATTTCACTGCATAGCATTTGCATCTGCATCTGCTTCATTTCATTTGCTGTTGGACCTGCTGATTCTGAACCTGTTTTTCCTCTGCTGGGACGCCACCAAGGAAAAGAACCAAAACCCAACTGGGTTTTTGCAACAATATCAGAGCAGCTGGGCTGTGCTACAAAGGTAAGCCTAAACCCATTCCATTGAGAGAACCCAACCTGTGGGCTTCCAAATTTCTTTAATTGTGGGCTTGTAATAATTAACCCAATCTTTTGGGCTTTTTATTTTTCTGTTGGGTTTGTAATAATTTATTTGTGGGCTTGTTGTTTAATTTGTGGGCTTGTATTTGTTTAATTTGTGGGCTTGTTTAAATTCTTTCATTGGACTTGTATTTTGGACTCTGGGTTTAAACCCAGCTGAGCTTGTAACCGATCACGCTAGTTGAACTCGTTAGTGGGCCGAGTACCCAAATTCTAGGCCGAGATTTTGGACTCAGTTCCACCAAAAGTTTTCAACCAAGCGGAGCCAAAGCAAACACAGGACAAACAGTGGGCTTGCTCCCATACAAAAACCAAA
>NW_020619936.1:256177-258161 GCF_003573695.1 Papaver somniferum
AAAAAAAAAAAAAAAAAAAAAAAAAAAAAAAAAAAACTGCTCCCATTTTTAAAACCAAATTTTCTTTTTCTTTCATATCCCATCAAAAAACCAAAATTTTCCCAAAAATCCAAACCCATTTAAAAACCAAATAGTGGGCTTTGTGTCATTTCAAAATGGGCCAACCTCATGCTCTCCATGAATACATGTATCCATCAATACAAATTCCATTATCATGTATTGTCTTACCTCAAACCAATAACCCTTTTAAAATAAATGCAAGCATGATACAAATACTTCCTATATTTCGAGGGTTCGACTCTGAGAACCCCTATACTCATGTAAGAGAGTTTGAACAAATTTGTCGGACTATGCAACCTGATCATTTGTCCGAAGACTCTCTGAAATTGCGTTTGTTTACATTTTCTTTAAAAGAAAGGGCCAAAACATGGTTTTACGGTTTGAGACCACAATCAATCACCACTTGGGAACAACTCACTAATCAATTTTTCCAAAAATTTTTTCCACACCATAGGACCATCGCTATTCGTCAAAATATCAATTGTTTTGTCCAATTGGATGAGGAAACTGTTTTTCACTATTTCGAACGTTTTAATGATTTGTTGAGTGAATGTCCGCACCATGGAATTGAGAAGTGGAGACTTGTCGTCATCCTCTATGAGGGACTAGACTTTAAATCTCGAACCATGGTTGAGTCTATGTGTAATGGTGAGTTTATTGATAAATCTGTGGATGATGCATGGAATTTTTTAGCCGAGATTGCAGAGAAAACCCATCAATGGGAGTCCGTTAGGGAATCAGGAACAACACCACATGATATGAGTCACCCTCATGAATTAGAGTTTTATTCTTGTAATAGCTCCGACCTTAGGATTGAAAATTATCCTAGATTGCAAAATGCCTATCATGATGATGATGATGATTATAATGTTATGTTAGAAGAACATGTCTATACTGAAAATGTTATGGAACCTTTGGGTTCAAATACATTAGGCTTCTCTGCCCCAACCTTAATGCATGATATTTCTTCTAGTATTCCATGTGATGTTTCCCCTGATGCGCCGATACACGAGAATAAATCTGTTGATGATGTTGATAATTCTGATTGTGATCTTGCCAATTTGATTGATGATTGTGAGCATGATGTGACATGTGTAGATGAGTTAGGAGATTTTGATTTGATCGATAATGATATGCCTATTCTTCTACCTAAGTCACAATCTGTTGGCCTTCCACCCAACCTAGATTTGGTTTGTACCAATATTGTAAAACCAATTTTTCTGAAAATTCCCAACCTAGGTTTGGAACTGTGTGCTTCCCAAGTCCTCTTGGACTATTTTGCTTCCAAATATAATACATTTGAGGAACCACAGTTGGAAATTGCATGTTTGCCCGTCCCTAGCACAGTTCATTTCGAGCTAGACCTTTTGCATGATGAACCCCTGAAACTGCGCGATTTTGTTTTCAAAACTATATCTTCTGTAAAATCCAGGTTTGGGGGTAGCTCATTTTGTTTCACAGTTTCACTTGTGTTTCTTTCCTGTTATTATTGTGTGAAGCTGTTGAAACCTTTACACTTTGTCTTTTGGGTTGATCCTCAACTCTTTAGACTTTTGGTGTATGGTGAATTTTTTGTATATAATCCAGTAGATAAATTTTAAAACTTTTTGGTTTCTTTTGTATATATTTTTGCTAATCCAATATAATCTAAGTTGAAAATGTTGGATTCTAGCCGGTGAATAATGGAGTTCGGTTCGTGTTTTCGACGAATCGGGTATTCTCTCTCCTTTTACTCTACTCAGCATGTCCCTTTCCATATGTTGCATTTTAATTCTTTCCATATTTTGAAACATTGAGGACAATGTTTAGTTTAGGTTTGGGGGTATAGAGTAGATACCATGATAATTTGCCATAATTGAAAACGAACTCCTTCTTTTTGAAAAAAATTGAAAAATTCCAAAAAAAAATTGAAAAATCAAAATTC